>NW_027137461.1:420159-466574 GCF_001889945.1 Aspergillus brasiliensis CBS 101740
TCTTCTTTGCGCCTTCTTCCTGAGCATTTCTAACTGGAGTTTACCAGCTGCGCTGTCGCTCCTTCTTCAAACATACACCCATTACCAGAGCTGCCACTCCTTCCAGCTCCGTTCGCTCTTTTATCACACTTCTTCAAAAGCATCGGCTATCAGTTGTCGTTTCTACCGGGTTGCATAGGCCGTCAGTGTCATTCAACGCAATATCAACATCAGCATCAATACTTCATTCAGCCTGGGATCTAGTGCATACTACTAGTTCGCGTGGCGTACATTTTCTCCCCCAAGTGCTCTGATTCGCAGACGATATACACACGCAGCCATCAAGATGTATTTCTCTAAGGCCCTTCTCGTCACCTGTGCGGCCTTCGCCCCCTTCGCCTCTGCTGCTGTGCAGGCCAAACCCACGGATACACCTGTAGCCGTCGCAAGCACGCATGTCACGTCCACGCCGCTGGCACCAACTCCGAACCCCGTCTCATCCAACCCCCTTCCTACAGCTAGCAGCAGTGTTGTCATCGGCAGCAGTAGCAGCAGCAGCGCCATATTCCACCCCAGCTCCTCTGCATCGCCAAGCCACATTGCAAGCTCTAGCCGTCGCATTTCTAGCTCCGCCATTGCCAGCTCCTCAGCTTCTTTCACCAGGTCATACATCACCAAGGCATCAGCTCGCCCGACCAGCACCACATCGACTGACGCGGACTCAAAGTCAAAGTCAAACTCTGGTTCGGATGCGGAGTCTGCTACTGCGGCTGCAGCATCTGCTACTCACTCGGGAGCCGCCGCTCCGGCCGTCCAGCTTTCGGGAGGTATGGCCGCTGGGGTACTGGCTGCCGCAGGATTCATCATGCTCTAAGGTACTCTTAAGTGGACCGCTGTCTTTCGGTCATGTCCCCCGGTAATACCAAAGTGGCATGGACAGCTGTTTGCGCCAAGTTTTCAAGTACCGGAGGGTGATGCGGCAATGAGGAAGGAACTCTTAACGACAACCCGCGGGGAAGAAGCATCCCATATATGTACTATCGACAACTATGATTTTGAGCTCTCCTTTCGGACAGCAGTTCCCTCATGTGTTCACTTTTCATTGTGTTTTTGATCCATTGAGCCTTGCATATGTCCATTCGACGGATCGGCAGCGCTTATCTGTCAGATTTGTAGCATTAGTACTTTGCTCCTTCTTTATTATCAAAATCCATGCAAATGCTTATAATTGGTTTTTCCCCCTCTTATTCAAAGTATTGAGATGCATCAAGTAACTCCGACATGTGGCTTGATCCAGCTCTTTGTGAGGCTCTTACTTTATCTATCCAATCTGCAATGACGTAGCGAAGTAGAACTCACCAATCCGTCGGTAACGCAAGTTTTGCCTCAACCTAGTGACGTTTGTTTGACCGGTCTTACTTCCCCCTGAACTGTACTATCCTGAATTACACCTATGCTTGTTTTACTTAGAGCCACCCCTTTAGGTACTATCTTCTCCGCTCCGTCGTTCGTCCGAGGCAGAATCGTAGTCCCAATATAATAGGCGTGGAGACTCAAGTAGGGAGAAAAGCGAGAGTGTACGCAGAAGAGCGAGGTCCGGCTGGGCACTCTCCTAGACATCTCTACTCTTTGACTCGTCACAAGCCAGCATGCTTTACATGATAGCGAGGAATGTACACAGCAATATAGAACAATAGTAAGATGGACAGGTTACAATCGCCTCATTGCAACCGATTTGTAATTCATATGAACGAAGACAGTACACGAAATGCAGCTGGGATAATGTACAGGGAGAAATATGGGAGATGCAGGATAGAGAGCAGAAAGAGAGAGAGAAAGAGAGGGGAAAAGAAATAATATATCGCGTCACATCAACGAGAGACCAAATCCCCTGGGGCTCTAACTATTAATCCTTGAAAGTCGCCTCGTACCTCTTTCCTCTGAAAGCCCAGATACCCCAGTTACCGCAGGACACGTCATGAGGATCCAGATCGTTGAGATCCCAGCGCAAACTGCGGAAAACGTTCTCACCGGGCTCGAGCAATATGTCGAATTCACCGGCACATTTCTCGTTCACCCAGTTGATGTCTCGTTCCATATCCCACTGTGTGTAGCCCGTGCTGATGATGGGGACCTTGGTCTCGAGGAGCTGCGGGAGCGTTTCCTCCCATTCGTGGGAGCTGGCCGGGTGTCCCAGGCCCGGGTGGAAGAGCATGAAGCAGTCCAGATAAGGATCGAAGGGCTGGAAGTACTGTGCTTTGTACATCGTGTGGAAGTAGTCAACATACGTCGTAATCTTGAACTGGCCTCCAAGTCTGTCCTCGACGATGCCACCAAAGGGATTCTCGGGCGTACGCTCGGGTAGCGGGAACTCATCATCCCGGTTGGCCATACTCTCGGGTCCGATGAAGATCAAATGGATCAGGGAGCGCGGGAAAATGTAGCTAAGTTGAAGCCAAACTTCACGCGGCAACGAGGACTCAGCGCGAGCGCCCAGTATGAATATGCGCACGGGAGGGGCCTTGAGTCGCAGTCCTTGAATGTCGACCCCCTCTCCGGTCTTGGGAGGGTGAAGGGTGTACCGGAGCGCTAAATAGAGCCATTAGATCAGCCGGTGGATCTAGGGGGTATATATATCGAGGATTTGCAACTTACCGCTGACACTCTTAAGACCCTCCACGGTAAGCCTGCCTTCTTTCCGGACATTGTAAGGGCTCAGCTCATGCAAGACACTTCCGATTGTGAGAGGGTAGGTGAGCATTCTTGTCACTTGTCGCATGCTTCGGTCATCGTTGATCGCCTCAAATTCTCGCGTGTACAGGAAAGTATCCCAGTTCGTCATATTAATGACAAAATTATCGTCCTGCAGTCCGGGATACGAGAACTCCGGGAAAAACCGGCCGGAGTGTAGATCATGGTCGTCTTCATTGATCTGTCGGATGGTCTCACAAATCTCCAGATGGGCCTCAAAATCGTCCATCCAATGGCCCTCGGAGCAGTAAATCGGAACACCGCAGTCGGGACATTCGAAGTGAGAGTGTGCGGGCGGCAGACTTTCTGAGGTCACCTGGCTCTTGCGCGACTCGGGATCATGGGGGGAGAGAGGCAAACGGGTCTGCTGATGACTCGGGTGGGGACAGAAGGCGTTCTGTTTGATGAAAGCCGCACGCTGTCGGATTGCAGCTGCCGGAGATTGAGAGAAGGAGTGGAACAGGTTGTTGGGCTTCAAAAGTACCCGGGCCTCTGGGGAGGCAGTCGATGTGGCAGACGTGGCCTTCTGCACCATCGATTTGACATTTTGTGATGCAATTGAGGAGGCCGACAAGCCGGACGACAGACCATTCTGTCGGACTGGTGCTTGCAGAGGCTTGGAAGCACTGCTCCGTGAGCTCAAGCTCCGCACGCACGAAGCGGGAAAGTCGTATCCCCCTCGCCTTGGACTAGCGGCATGATGCCAGCGAGCCACGGAGTTCTGGGCAACAGCCCTTCGCCGGAGCATCTGCAGACAGCGGCCACAAGTATATTTGCCGGTCATTGTGGGTGCAACGCGACGCTTGGACTGGACATTTGCAGCAGAAAGTGGCTTGTGTCTCCACGCGGCGGCGGTCCTTTTCGCCAGCGTGCACGTGATTGCACTCGGCCGGTCCCTAGATTTAGTTAGTACCTTAGTATAAGTATTAAGATATATAAATACTACAAGCAAGAATTCATTGCTTTCTAATTACAACAATAGAGACAGTCGGATTTGCAAATCTCAAGTCAAACAGTATCAAGCTAGAAGATATCCTCGCAGGCGCTCCAGTCGCCGCTCTCACGACTTGTCCAGTACTGTCCGTTATGTGCCCAATACTCCTCGCCGGTGACCGGGCACTTGGCCCTGTTGAACCATTTAGGCTTATACTCCTCGCCTTTTGTCTCTCTTTCTCTCCGCTTGGCACGCTGCTTCTCCTCCACTCGATGTTTCTCCGAGGCGGCCACATCATACTCGCCCTCTTCCATCGCACGTTGATCGGGTCGAAGTCGCGTGTCGGTAGGCGGAAGATACTCCTTGAGCCCTTCGGGCAAAGCATTTAAGGTGATGACGAAAGGTGTGAGGTTAAATGGAATCCCGCTCGGCCGGGTATGGCTTTGCCAGACCAGGAACGTCTTGGCCGATTCGGGATCCTGGCCGGAAACTGTCGCCTCGAACCCTGGGGTATGGCGCGCGTAGATCTTATCGTTCCATCGGCCGCCGATACTCCACTTGGGCGACCCATCCCGATCCACGACCTTGCCCGTCACCTGATATGCGGACGCAGCTTTCCAGCCCCTTGGCTTGAAGTCCAAATAACAAACTTCGCCCGTGGTCCAGTTCTTGATTTCCATCAGGCCATAGTTGTCCACTGTGGGGCTACCGGTGATGATGCCAATGACCGAAGATGTGACCTTCTTCCAAGTATACAGCTCCTCCCCGCCCGATGCTGGCCGTAATCTTAGGAACCATGTTCCTAAAAGGTTAATATCGAACGACTTTCCGTAAAACTTGGATTTGAGAGCAGATTCGCCCTATGAGAGAAGATGTTAGCGTCAATACACATGTCCAGAGGGAGGCACGCCTGTAGGTCTTACATAGTAGTCCCACTTTGGCGACTCGGCCCAAGCAGCACCAATCGGCGGGTGATGGCTGACTTGTTCGACGAAGAACCGATACCCTTTGTCTGGCCGGACATATTCGAATGTCTCCCCGAGAAGAGGATTGAACGGTTTAGCAACACGGCCAATCGTAGAAGCATATTCACTTGCAGCATATGCAGCGACATACACCAGACGCTCCATCGAATCGGGTCGATCGGCCGCAACATCGAGTAAATCTGCGTATTCCAAGTCCTCGGCCACACGTTGAAGCAGGGATGTAGGCTCATTGAAGGAGACGGGGAGAGTCATCTTTGTCATATCCTTTCCAATCATCGACTTCAAGATGCCCTAGAAACAAGCACATGTCAGTAACTACATATGAGTTTTAACGGCAAAGAAGAGTGATAGCATACCCAGAGCGAGATCTTCGGTCTATTGTCATAGTCCATTTTAAGTCGCTGCCGGATGGGCTCTTCATATCCCTTGAACGAAGGCACAATTTCAGATCTCTTCGCGGTTCGGAGCTCATTGGTCTCCTCTAGTTTCTGCGCGTCGTCCTCCGAACCAGCAAGTTTTTCCACCTCAATTTCTCCAGAATCAATGGCGTCGAAGAACTCGTCTTCATCCTCAGACTCCGAGTCACAGAGATTGCTGATATTGGACATAGCCGACTTCCTGCGACGAAGGGTACCTCTAGATTCCTGATCTTCGAGTTCTGGCGAGACTTCTGCTGGCTCTGGCTCTTGAGTCTCGCGTTCGACATCGTCACCTTCTCCACTGGCAACCTGCGCGCGCGATGGAGCTTTACTGACTGCACGGCTTGTGGCTGTTGATTCCAACGCTTCTTTCAAAGCCCGCTTGGTACGCTTACGCTTTTCCTCGGACTCGCCCATCCGTGACTGGAGCTCCTCATGTTCCTGAGCGATCCTTGCCATGCTTTCCTCCCACATCTTGCGCAGGTATGCCTCCCTATTCAAGCGATATTGCCAATATGCATCACGGTCCCGAGATATCTTCAAGAGGCTCTGTACCAAACCTTGTAAACTACTCACAGCTGCCTCATAAGCAACTAAGGCCTGATCGACCGCAGGATCGGAGAGTGATGTGGTAGGGTTCTTCGACTTTTCGGCTTGCAGCGAAGACGCGACATTGGCAAGGATATCAAGCTGGAGTTTCGTTGACTGGGCAGTGATGTTCAAAGCATCCTTGTCCGTGGGCTGCATATCATGACTGGACGCATAATCACCATCCTCTTCGTCATCTCCGTCAATATCTGGCGCCGTGGTCACATGGCTAAGCACTCGATTGACTTCGTTTGGTGCAGCGGCGTGTTCCATTGATCCATACAGTGAGCCTTCCTCATCTTCGGGCGCGCTTCCTGCGGTTGTGTGGGACGCATACGTGGTGAGCCGTGTGCCGCTGCTACTTGGTACAGTGATAGAAGGTGGCGCAAGGCTCTTCGCATTGGACCTTGCGACAGCTGAACTTGGAGAGTCGGAAATGGTCTCGGACAATCGACCTTCCACTTGGTCAATCTTTGCCTGGCGAAGAACTTCTGCATGTTTCGATTGGCGCCTCTCCTCCTCCTTTGCCTCGTCCTTGGCCCATTGTATGGCATTGTTCAGAGTCCAGAACCAACGCTTTGCCTCGACAACATGGTTCGCTTTGAGATGATATTTGACGGATGACTTTCCGTGGATCTCGAAGCGGGTCTTGTCCTGGGCATCCATATTGAGCCTAGCAATCTTCATGTTGATCGCTCCTCGGCAGGCGGAACCCGCATCATCTGCAAGAGAAGCCCATTGTCAGCTATGGCTATGAAACATCTATCCAAACCGGCTAGCATCATACCTTGATGTTTATAATAGCTCAGCACGCCGTCTTCTAGAACGAACCATCGCAATTTATAGCCGCTTGTATAATTGGTCCATTTCTTCAAATACCCCCTCATTTCACGAGCTTCCTTGCCAGCAAAGGGCGCCTCGCCTCCGCCTGAGCGGCCAGGCACACCCTGAGAAGCGCTGGTGCCGAGAATCGCTTTTTCCTGTATACCACGTTGTGCAATGACTGCTGCTGGAGATTTCTTGACGATCGCGCGGGTCTTGTCATCTTTAGTAACATCCTGAGGCAATTTCCCCTTCTTGTCACGACGAAAGGGATCCGCCCCATGCATCAATAGGATCTGGATCAGTTGTGTATCTTTTTTCCTTGCCCCTTCATGCAACAAAGTGCCCCCAGACTGGGCGGTGGCGGGATCCGTTACCAGATCCAAACTATTGATATCGATGCTGCCCTCTACGCGGGGCTCTTCGAGCACCTTCTCCAGCTTTCCGTACTCTCCCTGAGAGACAAGCGCCTGGATCTCTTGGGTCTTGACGTCAATGAACAGTGAGCGAGCTAGCTGAAGTTGTTGGAAGATCTCTGGGGTGCGCGCAACATCAAGAGCTGTCTGGCCATTGTAATTTATGATAGAGTCATTAAGAGAGGGTCTGTTTAGCAGCTCGCGGATCACAGGGCCCCGTCCGAGCTGAGCGGCCAAATGAAGAGGTGTATTGCCCTCCCGATCACGCGCATTTATGTCGAGGTCCTCGCTGGCGGACAGGACGAACTCGACGACTTGCGGTTCAGCGCACTGAATCGCGAGATGGAGGATAGTCGTCCCAGAAAGGGCGCTCGCTCCCTGCGGCTCCCTAGTCTCTCTTATAGCTTTTGAAATCGAATTCGTGTCTCCGCTCCGTAAGATCTCGAATAGGCGAAAAGTTCGGACTGATTGATCCAAGGACATGCTACTAGTCTCCGCATGCGATATGGACGGTAACTTCTCGATGTTATCACCGCTTTTTTGAGGGCCCGCGGGCTCCAAAGGCGATTCAGCAGACATGGGACGTAGGTTTGGCTCTTGGTGGCGTGTACTTCGGCTGCTGGAGCTTCGGGTGACTGCGACACCAGATAATGATGGAGTACTATGGACAAGGAAAGACGTGGCGGAGTCGGAAGAGCCACTATCGCGAACGACTGGCTCTTCACGGTTATCCTTCGACCTGTCGCGGTGTAGAAGCGCTAATGTCAGGGAACTTCGAGAGCGTTTATGTCTGCAAAGCAGTATGTTATGTTAGCGAGCGAAGCGCCTAATCTGCGGGGCAACCCCAGGTCTCAAGTCGGGCAAAGTAGCTTCCTAGTTGTTGATCATGTGTTGGATTCAGGATCAGCCGAGAGGAGGCTTCTGCTCCACCCGAAGCTTAACAGGGTAGGATACCTGAAGGGAAGATCGGGTATAGGCTCGCGGTGTTTCAACCACGAGGTCCCAAGCGAACCGAAACGGCAGGGAGAGTTTACTCACCCTTCGCCCCTTTCCGTCATCTCTCGCTGGCCACCCCTACTACACAAGGTTTCTTAAATCCAGTCCTGGCAGAGGTAGACAGGACGAATTATAACCGCAAAGTGCCAGGCAAGCTAAAATAGAAGTCAGCGAAGATGTCGGGACTGACTGGCGTACAAGTTTCGTGACTATCCTCGAGGAATGATGGGGGAGATGGTGATGACGACGTTCTTCCCTCCCGCGCCTTGGCCAAGACGGAGAGGGATTCACTACCTCCGGAAGACTATGCAAGATGGACCCAACAGACGACAAGCGGCTCTCTATACAGTTACATTGCTCTCTGCTAAAACAGAGACAGGGTTATCTGTGGGACATATATTGTACAAAAGGAGTGGTCTCAACGGCTTGGTTCCAATGCAATGCATTAGAACAGTCATCTCGTCTCTCCACTAACTAACACAATAACGCTGCCGAGCTGGCGCTTCAAATCTTCCTTGTCGACATCATGGGTATCCTCAACCTCTCCCCACATATCAGTCTGCCACCTGACTTCCAGACTGGATGCTTCCGCTGCTTCCTCAATGCCAAACCTCTGTCGCCCGGGTCGTTGCACCTGGCGAAAGCTCTCACTCCATTCAGCTACCAGACGGACTGCGATTAACAGGCTCTTTGCGGCCAACACTCCTCTCTCCAGTCCAGCCAGGTCGTAAGCCTGCAGACCGGAGATCCACTGCAGAATGATGTCCTTGGTAGCCTGGGGCTGGGAGGCTGGTAGTATGCTGTCGGTGTCAAGGATGGGCTGAATATCCACACCAGGCCATACTTTAGTGCTCAAAAAGGCAATTGTATCTTTGGCAACTCTAATTTGGGCCTCTCGAAGGCTTTCCGGTCTCTTGCCATCGGCATCCACCTCATCCACAGCGTAGGCATTCTGCTCCGGCACCCAACACAACAAGGTGTCCGTTTCCAAATACCGCATCGCCGTTTTCACTATTTGATCTCTCGTAGTAGTTTCGCCTCGAGCATCTTCTGCAGCAATATCCGCTGCACGGGCGGTCAGAGAGGTTAGAGGGATAAGATGGTTCTTTAGAGCCTGCTGGGCGGTGGTCATGACATCCCACTCCAGCGCGATTGCATGTGCAAGGTAAGGCTTCGTCGATGGTATGGATAATACGTCTTTGGAAAGTGTTCGAATAGGGCGGGCGTCTAGCAGGACCTGATAATCTCCATCTAAGAACAGGAGAACATGTCAACGCAAGTGTCCCGCATAGACCGATCGCAAGAGAGCAAATGCGTACCTGGCTTCCGCTTAACGTCAACGTTCTTCCAAAAGCGCTTCTTGAGCACGGATGATTTCCCTGGCAGCGGACTTGCCTCGCCTTTCTGAGGCGAACCCGCATCTTTTTGTGATGGCTCTGCGTTGGCAGGCGTAGGTGAGGGGGCCTTGGGTGGGGGGCCGTGAGCAGTAATGGGATGGGCAATGGCGGACTTCAATGCTGAAGCACTGATAGAGCGTGACACAACATGTTGACGCTGCGCACCTCTGAAAACTGCCTGCCGCGAAATAGCCGCAACGGCCCGATGGAACGCGGGCATTGCCTCTCAGTCAAATGATCGAGGGAGTACAAGAGAGGAAATACAAGCAGTAGTATAAGAATTCTGGCACGGCTCTTATTGAAGTTCTAAAACCGAAGAATCCTTCAGCCAGATTTCTGCGTCTTCTTTTGTCGTGTGCAGCGGGCCGATTGGTAAATCGGAGGTTCAGCTTGTTTGCAAGCCGTACTCCGTACCACCACTCACAACGCCAATGTCCGATTGGAACGCCACATGCGCCACAGCCCCGCCACAGCATCTTTGCTGGTCGCTAAGTCTAGTATATCGAAGGACAGATGAAGACCGCAGGATAAAGCTGGTTCTGCAGCCCAGCTGCTTCTTGATAGGTATGTATAGCGATTATGCTCCTTACAAGCAAGCAATGGACAGACAACAATAAGCAGCAAATAAATTTGTTACATTGCGCCCGTTTCGCAAGCACGAAATAATTACTGATTAATTCGATTGATTGCATATTGAGGATTAGAAATTATGCATAAAGGGTACGAAGGAGAATAGACCCAAATCGACGGCGAGGATGGGGGAGACTCCACCAACCATCCCACAATTCGAGTCTAGAGGTAGAAAAAGCAAAGACAAGAAAAGGGAGAACATAACAACATACAGACAGCAGGGGAAGCAAACAGCACATTAATTAGCAATGCCAATTTGAATAGTAGAAAGTTCCGCCCACGCTTTTGTAATTTACAGAACTCAGAAATATGGGAATAACCAGAGTGCCCAGGAGTGGTCAAGATCGGGTCGACGAGCGTCAGGTACTGCTGGTATCGCCAGTGGTGTTGTGGACCCAAATGGCAACCACCAATCAAGCAGCGAGAAAAGGAAAGATACAGCGAGAAAGTTTGGTGAAGGAGAAACCAATCTGAGCGTAAGAAGATGGTTTTAGAACGAGGCCATGCACACAGCAGGACCAGTCCCCAAACCCATGAGGAAAGGGTAAAGTCAAAGATAAGAATATTTTTGCAAAAGAGAAATTATACATCAACTGAAGGCCATGGGATCCCTAATCACATTGTTCCCAATTTAGCGTCATCAAGGCATTTCGTCGTAATTTGGTATTGTCCAACCGATATTTTAGTGAGCGATTGCAGGGAGGCCGCTGGGAACTCAAGGCAAGCTTCAGCAGCAGGCACGGCACGCCTGGAGTGCGAGCAGTCGCTGAACCACGGACACCATGAAAGGTTGGCGCAAGGTAAAAGGCAAAGACATTTAATAATTTGACACACGTCCACATATCGCGCATGTGGGATTCATTGAGTTATGTAACTCGGGTAATAAGGCCGTTTCATACGGTCCGTGTCCGTTCGCTTCTTCATCCGCTCCGCATCGTAATCATCGGCACCGTCTCTGCTACCCCATGTTGTCTGGAAATAAAAATGGCTCAATTAGCAAATCTGAAGCGGAAAGCAGGAGAGTAGTCATCGTCCAACAGAGGTCCCATGTTGTGTGTGGAAATATGAAGAAGCCGAGACCAAACAATCAGACGGGACAAGTAATAGACACCGCGCTAGGTTGTTCGGACAGCGAAGCACAGATAGATGATAAGAGGGAAAAGGGACCAATAATGAGCGAAGAGACCCATAAGAAAAGCAGCAGGCAAGCTAAGGAATTTTACAAAAAAAAAAAAAGAAAAGAAAAGAAAAAGAAAAAGGAAAAAGGAAAAAGGAAAGAAAAGAAAAAGAAAAGAACAGAGAAACACACACAGTGGAAGGGCAGAGGATAGAAAGGAACGCAAAAATAATAACAAAAAGGTAGAACCGGGTTACCAAGATGGGGAAGACCGTGAGTGGATACAGAAAAGGCGAGGATGAGGTGAGGCCCATGGCCAATGCAATTGCATTATGGGAGGGGTTGGGTGTCGAGGACGGAAGCAGGCCAAGGGCTAGAGCCCACTTCCATGCTACAAGCGTCGCCCAAAGATACTAGGCTGCGCTTGCGCATGCACCCTCTGTAGAAACGAAACAACGGACCAGAACGGATGTAGTGTTGGGGTGCTGCAACTTACCACATTCAGAGTTAGCACGGCGTATATCTTGATAGCTCCGTGGAAATAACCGAAGAGAATAGACACCGGCAAAAGGATAACATCAACCGGGTAACGGATGTAATGTCCGAGAAGTTTGATAAACTTGCTAATAAACATCCACAATCCGAGGGCTTGCATAGCTAGGGCGTGCGCATCATTGTCCCAAGAAACCGTAGCCTTGTGACAAAGTATAAGGAGCAATAGATCGCCGAGGAGAGCTGGGGGCGAAAGCGTCGTCAAGTGGACAGCATACGCGCTCCAAGGCTGGCGGCTAGTAATACAGTAAACCAAACGTTAGCATGCGGATCATACAGACATTTGCAGTAAGTGACCAAACAAAAAGTTTTCCAAAAGGATACCCAAGACTAGGAACGACCCAGGCGTCCAAGCCCGATGGCCAGTTCCTTATGCCTGTCAGAATATCCGGGGAATAAATCTGAGGGTATTGTTGGCCAATAACGCAGGACGCAAGCAGGGTTTGTGGATGAAAGGTCATTTAATGACAGAAGATGAACATTCATCCCGGTGTGCATTGTACGCACGCCCGCCAGACATTTTAGAAAGAGTAAACTTACTACCAAATGTGTTTTTCATGGAACATGCTTGTGAGGTTGCTCCTCCAGTTGCTTCGAGACCAGCGCGCACACTGTTTGAGGAACTTGGGGTTGTCTTCCAGAGTTGTCATGACCTCCGCTTCAGGATGATATTGCATGAAAGTTTCCCAGCCATGTGACACCATCCAGCGGGTAATAAAATTGTCGTCGTCTGCGTTCAATTGGTACTTTCCGAACCACCATTCTTCGTTGGTAAATCCATACGTGAATCCCTCGTTCTGGAGGATATCTGTTCTGTATGCGACTGTCCGGCCTGACATGCAGGGTAGTCCACCGTCGATATGTGTTGTTGCCGCACAATCGAAGTTTCTTCGTTCCAAGTAGAGAGCACCCAAAAATCCCCATATGCGCTGGGAGAATGTTGGCGAAACAGCCCGTCTCAAGCGTTGACAAGTTACCACACCCCCATATCGCTCATCCTTTTCGAAAGGTGCTAGCATCCAAGGGAGAACTGTGCGTGGCCAACTCACGTCATCATCTGCGAATACAGTAATAGTAGTCCGAACTTCTGGGATCGCTCTAGTCATCTGTCGACGCTTGTTGGGGTGAGTAACGGTGAACAAGCGGATTCTTGACTTCGAAGCGGGCATCAAGCTTAACATATTCTCAGCCTTTTGTCGATTCGCTTCAATGGTGACCAACAGAAGTTCATAGGGTTGGCAGTCGAGAATCGTTCTTATGGTTTCCACGAGTTCATCGCCACATCCCTCCAATGTTGGTAAGATAACCGTTACATCTTGGGCAGTTAATTTCGGATTTTCGGGAGGAGGGATTGGTTTGAACGTCCAGAAAGAGAAAAGATTCACAACAAGACGGAAGTAGCGATATAAACTATATACCAGGAGAGTCAGCCAAGAGGACCTTGGTGAAATAAGATGCCCACCCACTAGTGATACATCGAAAGAAAGCTTCATGCCAGAGTTCAGGTCAATACTAACAAGAGGGCAATGAATGCTCGCATGAATGGAAACTCCATGATTGAAGCAACGTGATCGGCCAGAGATTACTCTGCTCCAAGCCAATTGATCACTTTCGTCACTATGAAGCCCACTTCAGGTGCAAGTTCCGTTTCCGATATCTCACCAATGCTAAATCAAGCTACAGAAACTGGGACTAGCAGTGCGCACTGTGCTCACCGCGGGGGAGGGGGCGGCAGCGCTGATTGAGGGTGAAGAAGATAGCGAAGATACTGGGCACTGTTCTGCCAACGTAGAAGTATTGTTGATATGTGATAGATTGAGCGGAGGAGAGAAGGAGGGAGAAAGGATATATGGTCTTCTGCTAGTATGAACGGTATAGGAGGACGGAGGCACAGGGAGAGGAAAAGAAAGAAGATAAACGAATGTCTGGGTAGGGAGACTGCCCAAGACCTCGTCAGGGAGTTCTGAGAAACAAAAAGACCAGCTCTGAGGTCAATTGGCTTCACAGAAGATGGGAATGTTTATGGGCGGACATGCAACACTTGGGATTCTTATTTGTTGCAGATGGAGTCGATGGCACGGAATGGCAGGGAAGGCACATGTTCAAGTCCGGCATCCAGACAATGGATTGAGCCAATCCCTAGAGAGAAATATAAATAAGTTACTTGTGGGCTCCAGTTCCTTTGTCATTTTGAGTGTCATGCAGGTGTATTTTTGCCTCGTGCGTCAGAGACCCTGGATCTAGATGGACTGATGGAGGATAATGCGGGTGGAGAAAGGATTGGCGGCGGTCCATGCAGCTACTGTGCAGTCCACTGCAGTGACATGGGCCAGAGAGGTGGAGACTGCTAATGGTGTGTGGGCGTGTTTTTCTAAGGCTAAAGTAGAAGCTAAGAGCACGTTAGTGGGCGTCTCCGAAATTCGCAGTGGTTAACTGTGTTGGGGCCTTTTGAGGGTGTAGTATTCCGTACTAACCGGTCCGTCCTAGACTCCTAGTACCTCCTTAGCACTATCCAGTCCACTCTGTTCTGCGTATCCTGCCCGGGACGCCGTAGACTTCCTAAACACGAGAGTCATTATTATGGAGTAAGCCCCAGTATCTCCTCGTACTAGCCACCTCTCTAAGGTACTTTTTTTTTTCTCAAAACGAAGCTGAGTAAAATGGTGCCTCCCTCCTTTCCACCGTCCATGGTCATACACACCCCCCCTCCTCCCCTGCAACAGGATGATACATTCTCCATCTTCGCTCACTGGACTTGATTCCCCTCTTTTCCTTCTTCCTTGATTCTGATTTTATTATTTTTTTAATTCATTACTTTCCGCTTCTTTCTCTTATTCCCCGGTCATGGTAGATTGAAAGGAAGGAAAGGGGCAAAGTAAGTTATACAGTCATACGCAAGGAACCCTAAAACAAGAATAAATAGATGATTATAAAATCATAAATATAAAATATATAACAGACTAATAATGATAATAATATTAATTTAAAAAGGATGGTTAAAAAGAAAAGATTGGATAAATCTAGCATAAAATCATCGGTGGCTCACTCATCATTCCCGATGGGCAAGTGACGCCGATGAGCCGACAGACAAAAATCGCCTAGATAATACTTGGTAAGAGGTGGTGGGGGGGGCAGAGTTCGTTTGTCGGCTGGATGATCAACCAACAGGAAAAAGAAAAAAATCCTCCCCCATTTATTTTTCAATGTGTATTTTAACGTCTCTGTGAAGAGAGATAACATGCTCCCACCATTGAATCATTGTTAAGAAATCCAAGGGGCAATTTCAACATGTCAAGCCTGCTATTATCATGATTACGCAGAATTCAACAAGGACAGAAGACCACTACCGTAGCCGTACATGGCAGTGACGACATAGTAATTTCTTCGAATCATCAACTGAGAAATCTGATCCTGTAACAGCATACAATTTCTAATTCTATCCAGGTGCAGATTGCTGCTGCATACTACCTAGTGGCATTGGTGAGAACTAAAATAGCCAACATAGCAGACCGTCGGCCTAGACAAGAAGCTCCGATCGGGACAAAAACGAATGGGGAAGAAAATAAATGAAATAGTTGTCATGAACAGAGGAGCTTTCCAAGAGTCGGAAGTTATGTGGAAATAAATGAGATTACTACTACTAGTTCACATGTTACCATCCTCAAATCATTCGTTTAGACCTCATGATTTTCTTCAAATTCTGTTGTTGGCATAAAGATTGTGATTTTGGGTATTTCAATAGGCGTGTGTTTTGATCTAAGACACATGGCTTTACTTATTTTGGTTTTTTTTTTTTCTTTTTTTGTTCATTTATTTATGGCCCGTACCGATCAAGCACCAGCTCTTTTTGAGCCTCTCAAGCTCATACTAAAATTGTAGAAGTGAAGGTCAGCCGGACAAAGTTATGTTACGGTAGACTAAGCGATGATACTACGACCATGGACATTGGAAGGACAAAAAGATAAGTGACAACACCAAAGTTATTCAGGAATCCAAGAGTCAACAATGATACGCAAAGTGATTTAGGGGGTCCCAGGAAAGGTCTGAGGAAGAGAATGACCCGAGGACCGAATGACCATTTCTTACCACATTCCAAACGTGGATTTCTTTATCTTCCCGTTCTTAACATCTCTAGGATAGCTTTTGGCCAATAATTATAAAATAAGCACAAAATCTCTCGCTTTCTGAATTCCACTTATTTGCAGAAGGCGAACTATCTCGAAACGGATAAACGGTAATAGCTATGTAACAGAATACACCGAACGGGACTGCGTGCCTCGCTAAGCAATTCCAGCTACTGCGCACTAGGCTACAATCTTGTCAAGAGCCTGTCACACACGCACACCACCCCCATTCCTCCTTCAATGTCGGAGGCAACTGAACGATGGATTTCGGGTTCATAGCAGACGGAAGCTGATGTTAGACGATATCATCCTGTTAGAACAAATGTTGTCTACATGGAATAAGTGGCATTCGAAAAGGGCAGAGAGCGCGAAGAGCAGGCCCCCCTAAACAACACTGATAGTGTGCTGGGGAACTTACGCAACAATACAGCATCCGTAGTAGCTATGGCCTCATTGGCCTCAAACCAAAAACGTTCAGGTTAACGGTGATCCTAGCGGCGATCTCCCAACCCCGTCTTATTAAAGCCCACTGCCTGCACTCGCTGCCTCCCACAACCAGTCTGCCGCTAAATAAGAATGGATCACGAAGCTTGGGTGGGGTTTAACAACAACAAATGCTGCAATAGGCTGGAAGTAATACGAAGTCGAGGCCATTCCCCAGACACACACCACTGTCTCTCAGCTAGTAATGTCATGACCCATAGCATGGTCGGCTCCGAGAACATGCATTTATCAGCTAAAAGTTAATCCGAGACAGAGGTCTTTGGCGTACCAAATCAGGGCATGAATGTCAATTTTTGAGGCATAATATCCTTGTGTAGTGGACTTTATCTGTATGCTGTAAGGTATATTCCAGAAAAAAAAGTTTCCATGAGTCACAGTTCCGCGCAGTCATGTGCTTTCCAAGATCACATTGACATAGCTAATCACTTCTTATGGAGCACAGCTCCTGCACATGTGCTCCTCAACAAGAATGTTGGTGTTGCCTCACAATTTTAACTCGCGAAGTCACTGGGGCCCTTGGCCAAAGCGGCATTTTAATGGCGTGCCCTCCCCAACCGTGCCTCCCCACCGGCAGACACGGAGTTCCATATGCAGCCTGTGGCTTGCTTAGTAGATCTCAGATACCAACGGAGGCTATGCGTCTCGCTTACTAACGATCGACTATTATCCCGTCATCAGCTAAAATTCGGAGGAATAGCCATGGTTGGTATTCAACTGAATTTAGCAGCGATCGTGGAACCATCATTTGGACGGCTACTATGTGAATCCTGCCAGTAGCTCTTCTCTTACGTACATGGATATGAGTAGCCTTTCAGATAGCTCAGGCGTAACCAGTAAGTATTACTCTAGCAGTACTACGGACGGAATAGGGGCATGGAGCACGTAGATACCAAAGAATAGTAGTGACTTTCGGGCTTCTCAACCAATCATCCTTGGGGCCGGTGTAATCTCCTCGAGAGCATAGATAGAGACAATAACTCCACACACGTTTAGCATCGCTAGTAACAATGAACGTGCGGCCCGAGCTCTATTTCCCAATAAAGACTTGACTCGCATGGTAATATGTCAATGTTATCTTGGCATCGAGGACGCGTGCTGATGGAATCACGGCCGTCCATCATACGGGCTGCTCCTTCGCAGTTATTGGTACAGATAGCCCACCAGCCTTAGTGGCTGCAGATGATAATCAACCCTCCTGCAAGTCACCTTAAACGGCTATGTGCCCCAAGGCTAGGCCGGGGCTCCTCCACTCAAGCAGTACTACACCCTACCGTCCGGACTAGATCGAGGTTCGGGATTCTGAGCTAAATGATCACCTAACTAGTAATCAGCGGCTAGCAAGAGAGGGTGAACACACTCCACATTATAGCAGAGGGCTCATGGCATATGAATTTTCTTTTCAAAATTTGAGAGTTTAACATGCACATCAATCTCAAGGCATTGAGAATACTACCCGATGCAATTGCCTAGGGGTTTCAAACGGGGTCTCTCCTTGCTAGTTTGGGAACGTGAGATTCCAATTGTTCCCATATACTAATATATATCGATGGGTAATCTACTTGTCATAGTAGCTTTACATGGGTTCATATTAATCACTATCTGTCCCCGTACATTATATGAAATTGCCCCGTCTCGGTCCATTTATCGCACGTTAGACTATAAACAAGGCGACGTTGCATTGCTTTGACGTTTTCCTATTTGTTTTCCGGCCTCCTCCGCTGTCCTAACAATAAGTATGCATACTGTATTCTAGCCTTTCTGCAGAGTATGAAGGCGTTCTTCCATCCGTACTACATTCGCGTGGTTACTGCAGTTGGAAATGTAATCTAGCTCCTCGAAATAGCAGCCACACATGCACAACAATCTTCTAGGTAACTGAAACAGACGCGTACCTATCTCGGCTGCACGGACATTACTTGCCTCCGCCGAGCTCCCCACCCTCACCCGGGAATGACCGAGGATCCATCCAAACTCGTTCGGAGCAGAACTGCTAGACACCTAGACTAGATACTGTGTACTTAAGTGCTAGGATAGTCCGGGACTTTAGCGCAGTCTGGAAAGGTCTTCAATTTCCTTTTCAATCTAATTTTTAATTTCTCTTATTTTCATTCATTCATTCATATATTCATTTTACACCACCCTCCCCTCTCCCTCGCGTGTCCCATACCGAGTGATTACTGAATTTGAGAACGGTAAACTTATAGTAATCTATGTCGTCGTATAATCGTTAGCTGTCTGTCCTATGAGAGGAGGAGCGTATAATCCACCGGTCGGCCAAAATACTATATCCCTGTATCCTGCATCCTCGGTCAGATCGAGGGAGGGAGGAGAGTCTGTAAGAGTCAAAAGAAAGCCACAGGATAGTCCGGAAGAATATCATACCATTAATCTGGCTTACCGGTAAAGCCCCACAATATAAACGAGTAGTGCTAGGTGCCACTGCATAGAGTGCGCGTATTACCCGTTCCAATAATCCCCGGGCTGGATTCTACGACTTCATGCGTAGCTTCAGAAGAAGATATTACCGATCAACCCTGAACAGGATAGGAGAAGGGGGGGGGCCGAGAGAAGAAGGATGGTGGGTGTGGGTGAGCAACAAGACCAGCGAATACCAGTCATTCTTCCCGTGTACAACGAGGAGCTAGGTGCTCCACGATTTTGACGCACTGTTCAACCGATGCTCCATATCGAAGTCTGGAACCGTCGACGGCAACTCTTTGATATCAACCTAGTAAGATAACATACTCTCCCTTACCGTAAGACAGACTACGCCGTACTACTCACTATGGCATATTCCGTTCCCATCAGAGATTCGGAAATGTCATGCAGCTTATGCCGTCAATCGGCATGTCAGCCGCGTGTGTAACACTGTAACTCAACCATATACTATGTTATCTGTTAGTAACCGTCTGAAAGCCAGAACCTACTCAGGGCTTGCTTGCTTTCTAATTGGTCGGTAATAATTGACAAGGTCAAATATCATACATTGAGCCAGCATTGCGGTACTTCTGCTCGACACACAAGTACAAAGACAACAGGGAAACCAATGGGGGTATTGACTGAGTCCAACTATCTTAGTCTTACTAGTCATCAATACTACCTACCTACTATGGGCTCGTAGTAATTATTGTTACTGCTTATTACGGTGCGAGTTGGCATGAAGACCGAGGAGGCAGAGTCTCCACCCCGAGCTCCTTAGGCTGACTCTCAGAGAGAATTAGTCGCAGGAGGACGCGGACTGTGCACAAATTAGCGCGGGCTGCTTCCTCTTGTACTGGTGGGAACAGTTCCATACCGTCCGTAGACTGGGGCGCCTCGGCATGGGGGCAAATCTCCGCTGCAGCGTTGTGGTTCGCTTACCCGGACAGCAGGCAACTTACTTACCTTGCTAGGGAGCTGTGCCGCTCCCGCTAGTTAGCCTACTAGTCTAGTCTACGTGTTTGGCGGCGACGGGCGACACACTGGGCTGAGACTGTCCTGTGCTTCCCAAAGACACAACCCGCGCGCGCTTTTTACCATTTGCAAACAGTAAACACTGCCCACCCCCTCTCCCCAGTCAGGATGAGCTCCCCAAGGGATCAGACGACGCAGGAGATTCAGCTTCTAAAGATAGCAAGCTATAGGGAGTGAGATGTTAAGTAGTAGTCAGTAGAAGGAAATTAGGAAAGTCCGGGATTCATCCTCTTGTAAATTGCATTCCGCCAATGGATAAGAAGGATAGATACTACACGATATTACTGTTATCATTTCCCGCTCTCGCCCCCTCCTCACAGCAGAACCCTCATGCCCCTTCCACAAACCTACTCGGGTGTTATTATCTGGTTGACTAGTACTGATAGTATGGAGTACTCCAGTCTCTAGTTTAGTTGCATCTTTGGATGGCAGGACTGACTGCCTAGGTAGGTAGGAGTGGCGGTTATTTGTGGAACGCTGCCGTGCTATCATAGGCTGGACGTGGGAGTGGAAGACTCTCTTGGTGGCCCGTGTGAGGTTCGGCTGCGGGCCTGAAGCTCGGCCAGGCCATCCTGCTTTCCACCAAAAAAAAAAAAAAAGAAAAGGCGTTAGCAACGTTGACTACTGTATCACTTCTGCAGCTAATCGAGTCAATTCAGCAGCTAAAACTAGGCATGAGTTAGATTTCCACCGGGCTAGCCTCGTTTAAGTGACTGCTTGGCAGGTTGTGCGAATACTACTACCCGAATAGTCACTCGGCTTGTTTGGCTTGATCAAGCCTTCAGGAGGATCAAAAGCAAATGCTCTGCGTGGCTTTCACGGGGTGCAGAACGGCGTTTCCGGAAGGAGTCCGAGTTTATGAAGGTATTGTTAGGGTATTGTTATTATTACAGAATACTATAGTTCTCCATTATAAGATTATTGCCACTAGATGGATGGAGTGTATCACTACCCGCTGATGCTTGTCCTGCACAGCCGTTACGATCAATTCGGGGCAAAAATATCAACAATTGAGCTATGTTTATTTGCATCTATGGTTGGTTCTGTAGTACAAGCCAGCTCTTGGACTCTTAACATGCAAGCAGCCCTATGCAGAAACCTCCTGCAACATTTGTGAGATCACTAGGAACGTCATGAGCTGCAGCAATGCCTATATCCCACCTACACGGGTTGCAAAGGCATCCTGGATGGGCCTGGCCAATTTATCGGATGATAATTGTGCTACATCAATGCTTTTCTCTGAACAGCTTCCTGTCCTACGTGGGATTGCCTTCTGGCACACATACTGACACATACACACGCACACTTGAACATTATATCACAATAGACTCTCATCTACTGCAAACTGGGCGGTCTTCTTCTATGGCATTTAGAGAGCTATTATATGCATCATGAGGTCAGGGAACCGCTATGCCTTGCATATCATTCTCTAATGCGGTCAAAGTTCTGAACAAATAAGTTCACCCCTGCTCTATCCTAGGTTGTTCGGAAATGGGCTTTAATCCCCGCCAGGTACTTGCATATAGTTAGTGGTACAGATTTTCGCATTTATGATGTCAACTTCCTTCCCCTCCCCCCTCCTCCCTCCGTCCTTCCTGCTCAAGCAAGGCAAGCCCCTCCAGCGATCAACCGGATAACTTGAGGCTCCCTTGTTCTGGACCAGGCCAATTGGTAACATAAGCATCTCAGGCAATGACGGGGATGCAGACTGTGCTTCCCCCCGATACACTAATGTGTGTATCAACAGGGTACACACCCCTCCCCCTCTCCCCAAGCCAATTCTGCATGTAACTTTCTAGAATGTTTCAATGGCACCAAGTGTGTTCCAGCATGCGTGTATGTAGCCCAGTAGCTTATCTTACAACCATTTATGGGATGTTTAATGGCGATCTCTTCCATTACTTATCGGCCTTTATCTGAGTCGTTCACTTCTATACCATCATTTGTCTTCTGTGCCTAGCTCTATCACATATGTCAGTTCCCTGCCGAGGACTCAGTAATACTGCTAGCCAAGATGACCCGGCAAGTAACATCCAATACGGTGCCATATTATGGATCATATATATGTTTACCTATTACTCTTGAAGCAGCCAACTCACTTCCTCTTGCATGGGGTACATTGCTAACATCCCGCCGGCATTTACTAAGGCAGAGAGCCGCGTGGATTAGATGCGTTTATCAGAGCAATTTAAAGTACAGAAAGACCAATTTTAGAAATCCTCCCGAGGAGTCCATAGCCAATCTGAAGGCTTAAAGAAAACCTCAAAGTCCACCCCTCCGAACAGTCCGAGGGCTCCATACAGATCGAAATCTCCTCCTAAACCCTCTACCCCCCCAGAATCTTCATCCAGCTCCTCGTAAAGGTTCCAACCCCCTACCTCTCGACCGTCACGAGTAAAAAAGATATCAACATACACCTTCTCGTTTTTGTCCGCTGAAATTAGGGGGGCTGGAGTGGGGGAGTGAAACGTCATCCCCAAGCCAACTGTCTCTCCTACATTGAACTTGCTCGTGAAGCTCTTCCCGCCCCACGAGTCGTTGACGAAGCGGCATCCATCATCAGAGAAGACACCGAGACTACCCCTTTCCCAGCCTGGACACCTCCAGTTGGGGTATGGTCGTGCCACAAATCCGATAGAGAATCCGCTGGCATCGCTGGACTGCCCTTCCGGGCCTATGCGGAGGCCAAGCAGTCTTACTTCGAAGTATATGGTCTTACTTTTCTTTGTAAGAAGTGGGGAGTCCTCCGTGGAGAAATAAAGGGGCAGGTTTGTAGTTAGAAGACAATCGCCATGTCCATTGCTTGTAGACCCTTTCCAGTGCCCCTGGTTGACAACGTGGAGGTTCGCACCGAATCTTGGTGACTCTGCAGGGCTTATGTTAAATTCCCGGGCAGATCTATACGTAGCAGCAGATGGCTTGATGGGAGCCTCTAAGGGAAGCTTATCACAGAATTCGTGGGCGCGCTCTGCATCGTCGCAGGAGGCATTCCCTGTGCTTGAGCAGAGAAATCCAGCTGTTGGTGGCGGTGGAAGCGTTGCTGTGTCAGGCACAGTGTCCTGCCAGTCGTGATAAAGGGGGGACCCTTGATTTCCGCCTACAGTAGTCGCAGGAGCAGAATATGGTGGGGGTGGGGTTAAAGGCGTCGTATAGTGAGGTTGGGCTTTTTGACTCGTGGCTTCAGATTGGGCTGTCATTGTAATTGAGAGATGTCTAGACCGGTTTAGACAGGAGGAGCTGCCACTGCTAATCGATCTTGAAGCTCATGTATATCGACTTCGCTGAAATTATGTCGTTAGTTAAAATGACCGGAAGCAAAATAGGGATCTTCTATTGGGAGAATGGCCGCCCTCGCGCGGGTGGCTATGCTGAACCGCATAAACTGCAGACCTCTGGCAAATTTTTCTACAAGATCACGTAACTATTGCTCACAAAGAGCAGTTACGTAGTAACTATTGATGTCTACTTAGCGTTTACATCGAACATGAGCATACACTGAATGGTTGCATCGTCTATTCTAAGAAAAGTAACAGAAGAACCCCATAATGA
Source organism: Aspergillus brasiliensis CBS 101740 (assembly GCF_001889945.1). Lineage (NCBI taxonomy): Eukaryota > Fungi > Ascomycota > Eurotiomycetes > Eurotiales > Aspergillaceae > Aspergillus > Aspergillus brasiliensis. The sequence continues at coordinate 443,377 of NW_027137461.1, forward strand.
GCCATGCATAATTATAACTAATGACAAACACATCTGTTTAGTTAACTATGTGATTGTTGGACCCCTTCCCGTCGACCTAGTGGTTAGTTGATTACCCCGTGGAGCCAGCCACATTGGGACTGCGGAGATGGGTGTTGTGGGCGAAGGGGCACAGAAACCGCGATGGAAAAGGCAGCCAGAGAGACGCAGGCGCACTATGTTGGAATAGATACAAAAGGAAAAAGCGGTATGAGTGGGAAAAGTGAGGAGGGAAATTCTTTCAATTAACTAGGATCGATAACTACATATGATTAACTAGGCTTTATTGTTTCAGATGCAGCCCTTCTATGTATAGTCCAGAAGGGGCATAGGGTCGACAATGCCCTACCCCCACCGTGCCTGAGCATCAGCTGAGGTTTGAGTAGACCTACTAAGCGCGTTCGTTTTCTGATTGCTTTGCGCCTAAATACTCTTGCTTACTGCCCGTCCAGTATCTATCCAGTTGAATGTGCGACCGTCACACTTCACTTTTCTTGAGACCTTAACTGTTTGGGCAATGGCCCCTTACCGACTTTTCTGTTTGCTTGGCCTGCACAATGATCATCTATCGATTACCTGCACATGTTCATCCGTTTGATTCTTCGAATTAGTCCCTGGCAAAACTGCTCAGATGCAGGAAGATGTGCTTTAGGGTCCTCGAGCAGTCCCGAATCTCATCTGGCCATATTGCTGGCTGCCAATTAGTCCTTTTGTTACACAACACAAATACACACCACATACATGCGCTCGAATCTGCAATCATCGTTTTTAGGTCGAGGCCAGTCCTACTTTTACACCAACTATTTACCAAAGCCATAGTCGGCCCCTGGTGATACTCTGCTCTTTACGAGCAATGAGAACTGGTGTGAATCCCCCATGCGACGGACACTTGATTGCAGTCGAGATGGACGGCAGTGAACATGGACAAACCAGAAGACAGCGTAGGTCTTCTCTCTCACAGCAGTTACAGCGGGTCTTCCATTTGGACAAGCGTGTGAATGTAAGTTCCCTTTATATCATCAGCTCAGCAATTTGACAACACATCAATTTTCTTCTGCCTACCTCGACTGCCCGCCTTCCTGGGACAAGATGTACATGTTAATATACCTCAAAAGAAAGAAAGTCGCCGGCGATTCTCAGACTCAGCAGAGACTCGAACCATAAGAACTCATGAGCAAGACCAAGAGGGACTACTGCAAACAGACGAGGTTGGCCTAGGCGACCATACAAGTAGACCTGCGACATTGGTCAAAAAAAACGAAGATGTCGACCCACGCACACTCCGAGGTCCAACTGCGTTTTTGGGTGACAATGAGCCCCAGAAGACACCAACACACTCTATCAGTCAGGGAACGTTGCAACTGTCCGACTCATCTTCTCTCGTGGATGTGCCTTCCGGTAAGCACGGGTCAATTAGCTCCGCTACTTCGATCAACAAGGCGAGGGACAAGAATGAGAGAAGGGCTACAAGACGCCTAGAAGCAGAAAGGTTGGAGCTTGAGAAGAAGATTATCAAGCTCGAAAAAAGCGAACAAGCTCATGGACTGAACCTACAATCGAAGGAAACCCGGCGTCTTACTAAAAAACAGCCTATAAGAAGCTCAAGTAGGGCATCGAGTGCGAGTGGTGATGAGTCTTGCTCATCAAGCCGATTTTCTTCTCTCTTCTTAAGCTCGAGGCGAGACTCCCGGTCGCGTTCGAATTCCCTCAGGAGAAGTGACGGGGGCTATCCAACACACCTGTCATCTGACGCCGAAAAATCACAATCAGGACTGCACTCGGGGCTGCACGCAGCTCGGCCTCAGATCGCTGTCACGATGCCTAATCGCTTCGGCGCCGTGATATCCAAAGAACTTGCCACTAACCATGCGCTGATATCACACCAACCTGAACCGGTGCCTATGCAGGAGTTAATGCCAGCGATTCCTACCAATATAGAACTTAAGAAAAATAGTTCTACCGAGCCTCATCCTCGTGATATCGGAAACGGTCTGTCGCAAGAACAAGTACAAGGCTATCTGGCTACTACCGACAGTAACACTTACAGGGTGGCGTCAAGGGCCCCTAGTCTTCCTGTTCCTGCAGACCTCGACCGCTTATCGTTTGCAGCAACACTTAACCTCAAAAGTAGGGAGTCTGGCACCGTGAAGCCATCTGGATCTTATCAGTCATCGACAGTCTCTTCCACAGAAATACCGACCAAACAGGAAAAGCACACTCGCGGTAGCTACAAAAGCACTCGGAGAGCACAGGTGGCAGTCGAGGGTGGAAAGACTTCGAAAAATTCACCAGTACCGTCATCGGCTAACTCTCAAGCTAGATCGTTGAGGTCTGCACCAAACCGTACTTCCACGGACCGCTATCTCCAAAGACAACATAAGAGCTACGTATCATCACCACTTGCATTGTCTTCAATTGTGGACAGTAGGTCCAACTTGTCTTCAAGTGCTATGGAGACTACAGACTCGACAGCTTCGCAAGCTTCGATCGAAGATGAACATAACAACATGGAGTCGGTCAAGAAGGTTATAGATCCTAAGTATAAACAGGCACAGCCACATGTTACAAGGCGTCTAGTCAGGGGAGACGGTAGTAAAGGCGAAGGGTATCTTGAACAACCTCACAGCATCAATGGAAACCCACAGGAGCGCTCTGGTCTTGGCTACACGTGGGCTAGTCATCATCTCCGGTCACCTTTGAGCAAGTGCATTCCCACAAATCAAGATCGGACCCATGAAGTGATACCCCAGGAGCCTGGGCCATTATTAAAGCCGGCCAAGATGTCATATACTCGGATTCATGACACAAAGCACAGCATAACTGATATTAGCGTCCACGAGGCGAAGCATGCAGGTCAGGACGTGCACCTGAAATCTCAAGGTCTTCAATCGCGTGAAAGGACTCAAGCTTGTCAAGACCTAGCCCGAAGCTTTCAGGACGCCCCTGAATTGCAAGAACCCGAAGCCTGCCATGTGCCTTATGAGAGCAAGCTTACCCAACGGAGAAGTTCCAATTCGTCAACATCTGCATCTTCTGAAGAGCCGCGATCAGAAGATTACAACACGGCAGACGAAGGCCGCTCATCTATCTCGCTTCCTTGGCAGAATGGCATTACTCCAGCCAGCTTTCCTCACAATGATAATACCGTACCGAATACATTGGACATTACTGATAATGATGTATTGCCCAGTGTGGGAGCTTCAACCACCCGCTTACGCAACACGCCGAAAGAGCGAATGAATGGACGCATGGAGCAATTGAGGAATGTACAGACAGACGGTCCGTTTGAAATGCTCTTTGTCATCTGCTGTCACTGCGGCCATTGGCATGATCTGCCATCGGGACTGTATGCGAAACTCACTTCCCCGAGCACATCTCCAGTCGCCAGAAATCATAGTCTCTCCGCTGCCCAAGGCGAATCACGTGCTGTCCGAATGGGTATCAGTTCAAGTTTGTCAGGACAGTGTGTCGATCTATCAGATACCATGTCATCTGTCTCTGCTGCAAAATCTCAATTTTCGAAGTCTACTGTGCAGTGCTGTTGGTGTAATCATCGCATGGATAGGTCATGTTGCCAGGGATGGACAACGATTATTCGCATGTATCAGAGGCATCACTAGCAGTGTGCCACAAAAAAAAAACTCATATCTGTATGGTGACCGGGGAATGGTGAATTCTATTAGGAATATAACGCTTGGGGTTCAAGCATGTATGTACGTATTCTTGGCTTATTGAGACGCACTTCAACGCTGCTGGGAGGACCATATTCGGGATGCCGAACAAGTAACTATTGAGCCACCCTTGTATATAGAAGAATCGAGACGGAAAAGAATGGGACTCGCCGCTAAGTACCGTGGCGCGATCGAAATTCGGGACTAGTATAACTTGTCATGGTTACATAGAGAAAGATAGAGCAACGTGGTAAGCGGAAGAGTGGATAGAAAGGGGCGTGGCAGGTGCCGGAATGCCGATAGCCTACGGAGTAGTTAGGTACTACTAGTCGTACTTGTACCCCATGAAGTCCCTTCTACCAAGGTACCACCCACCGTGGTAAACTCCCCGCCTCCTTCCTTCTTTTCCTCCTGTTGCCAATCAGCAGGCCATTAGATGGCTTGTTTCTGGCGCCATGGTGCGTCAAAGGAACCTCTCAGACGCTTCCTCGACTTCTTCTCTCCCCGAAAGGAATCAGGTATGTATGGCGCCGCTATCCCATCGTGTTTATCTTTCTCTACCATCAGTGCGCCCGGTTTAGACTCCCTTATTGATTAGCGGCATCTAATTCCAAGTAGGAGCTCGAGAGCATGTATGACTATCTGGCCAAAGTCATTCTTCTAGGGCCGAGCGGGGCAGGAAAGTAAGTCCTGATCCTGAGGATAAATGATCCGTCACACCTCTTTAGGCTTCGTCGGTCACTGATGGCTCCGCTGCTGCAGGTCCTGCGTGTTACACCGATTTGTGAAGAGCGAATGTACGGTATTCCATTTCTAGTCGAAACATCATCACCCGATCTACGAACCTATTTTCACGCCCATCTCGGAGTTGCACGCATTCGCTAATATGCCATTCGCTTATAGGGCGAGTGCTGTCATCACAAACAATTGGGGTTGAGTTTTCCTCGAAGATCGTAAAATTAGGCGCCGGGCCGCGAAGAACACGGATCAAGTTGCAGCTGTGGGATACCGCTGGAACCGAGAGGTTTCGATCTGTGTCCAGGTCGTATTACCGAGGAGCTGCAGGGGCTATTCTCATCTATGATATAACGTCTCATGCGTCATTTGCCTCTCTTCCCACGTTCCTTATGGATGCGCGCGCTCTTGCTTCCCCCAATCTCAGCGTCCTATTAGCTGGTAACAAGTCCGACCTTGCCTCCGACTCCGTGCAGCCTTGCGATTGCTTTGATGACAATGTACGCCCACCTCCCACGCCCTCCAGTACATCCAGCAAGGTGTCTTTCCCATTTGGATCAAGCGGCGGCTCTGTTCGCTCAAACTATGATACCACAACGAGAATGACGGCCACGCATGCACCTCATGGTCGTGAGGTCAGTACCGAAGAGACGTCGCGCTGGGCTGCTAAGTCCAACATCCCCGTAGCCGTCGAAGTATCGGCTCTCACGGGTGAGGGTATAGAAGAACTCTTTAACCGGCTGGCCCGGATAATCCTCACAAAGATTGAATTGGGCGAGATTGATCCAGACGACCCTCAAAGCGGGATCCAATACGGTGATGGGGCTCTCTACGGCCATGGCACGAGTGATGGTTCCAGCATTCGAAGTCGCCTGTCGCTCGACGACAGTGCTGTCCAACTACATCGCAGAAATCCAAGAAAGAATACAGCTAACAATTGGAAGACTGGCATGAGGGAATGGGAGGATGTTTTTCGCTTGAGCGATTCGCACCAGAGGAGAGGTGGCGGCTGCTGCTAGTGTTCCTTGGCCTGAGTTACCACTAATCAACAGCTTTGTCTCTTCGCCGTTTCCCTTTGTTACCTCAATTTTAGAGATCACAAACGACACTAGGCTCAACCTACCATGAACGTCTGGGCCCACCGCGCCTGGTGTTAGCTTATAAGAACGGCTGGTCGGTGGTCCAGGTCACCTCGTGGAAGGGCACTGTGACATTCTAGTCGATGGCTTACTTTTTAAACCTTTCATCGTTTGTGAGGGGACCCAAAGCCAGTGGACTTGCTTCGTGCAACATGATACCCCCAATAGTCAATCACTGTGAAGACCCTTTATATTAAGGAATGATTTGGGTTTCCAGGGATTTTCATCCCGGAAGTTGATCGTTATCAACTGTTCTTGCGTTGTGTGTTGTCCGGCCAATTATTCTTATGAGCGTTGTTACGGCTACTACTTCGGATGCACCGGCTTGTGATGGCCAAATTACAGTCAGCAGTATCTGAAGTGGAATACCACCTTATAATGACCCCCAAATATGAGACTTTTCAGAGGTCATACGTTCTGGACCGAGTCAATAGTCTGAAGATGCCTCCAGGTTGATTACCTGTGATCCAAAAGATCTCAGATTTGGAGATACATTAGATGCGGAAGCAAGGAAGGCTAAGCAATGATTGATCGGTTGAGGCGCCAAAAGCAAATGATTGCAGTCTGCTACATTGTTTTCATTGTGCCTGACAAGATTTCATGGATCGACACCAGCAATAAGTGTTTTGATGCCCTTTCCAGCTTTAACCTCTTCGAATGCTCGCTCGGCGTCCTCGAACTTGACAACACCCGTGATCAGTTCCTTCACATTCACCTTGCCAGAGCCTACTAAGGAGACCGCAAGCTTATAGTCACCACTCCCATAACGGAAACTGCCCTTGACGTTCAATTCTTTAGTGCAAGCCGCCATGATTGGGAAGGTAATCTCGCTTCTACCCATACCGCCCTGGACATACGTTCCACCAGCACGCAGAACGTGGATGCCCGTATGAACTGAGGGCTCCGCTCCTGATGCGTCAATGGCAACATCTGCACCCGAGCCTAAATCATTTTCGGCTATTATTCGTTGAGCGTTCTCCAACGCCGCGGCTTTAGCTGGCTCAAACGTGGCAGTTGCTGCATACTTCTTGGCAAACTCTAGCCTGCCCTTCTGAATATCCACCGCGATAACCTTGGACGCACCGTAAGCCTTCGCCACAGCGCAGCAGAGAAGTCCAACGGGGCCAGCACCAAAGACTACCACTGATTGACCCGGGTTGATCCCAGCCTGTTTGACGATGTGGACGGCGACACTGAGGGGCTCCATAATCGCACCCTCCTGTAGGGTGATGCTTTCAGGAAGCTTATAGCAAAAGTCCTCAGGCAGGACGTAATACTTGGCCAGGGTGCCGTCGTATGGAGGTGTCGCTGCGAAAGCCATTCTCACACAAAGATTATATTTTCCTGCTTTGCATGGTTCGCAGCGGCGACATGGGATTCCCGGTTCCATGGCAACGCGATCCCCTACCTTTAGACTGGTAACGGCAGAGCCAACCTTGCTGACAACACCGGCTGACTCGTGTCCCAGGACCATGGGATCCTTGACAACGAATTGGCCAATGGAGCCATGCTCCCAATAATGAACCTTGAGGGTGAAAAGATCCGACATGTCAGCTAGGTAGACCTTCGATTGTCTTGTGGGTTTCGGTAATACGCACATCACTACCACATATACCAGTGAACTTAACGTTCACTAGTACGTCGTGGGGATCTTTAATGTCTGGGACTGGCCGGTCTTCGAATTTGACGCGGTGGATTCCCTCGAGAACGAAGGAGAGGTTCTGGTAACGGTTGGGGTTCCATTAGCGATCATTTCAATTGTGCCCACCTTGAGCCAATGGTGGGAGTGATTGATGAGCTACCCTTTACCCTATACATAGATCATCAAATACACATACCTGAGCGTTGGAGTTCTGGGTACTCATGATAGGCGTAAATAAAGAGGCACACGGAGAAAGCCAGCTGACTCGAGATGTAGAAGGGAAAGCTCTTGAGCTGGAGAATGGTTAGAAGAGAGTATATATCGTCGCTGAATTTTCAGCTCCCCAGATTTGCCCTCTCGTTTTCCTATTTATCCCTTTGCGCTCGGCCTTTTTCCCCTTTCAACGAAAAGATATGTCACTCTGGGGATTTGGTTGCTTCTCGATCCATCTTTGGGTAGCTTGGTCGGAGTTATCGATGTAAGTACTAGGGTATGGGGTAGAGGAGGCGGGGTGGAAAGCCCCTCATTGGTCCAGAATTAACCGGCGCCGCGCCAAATTTACCCGGACAAGGCAGCTGACCGGTTATATTGATTAGTAAATAGTACTAGTGTTAACTAACATAGTTCACGGCCGGAGTGGCCACCCGCCCGGCTCAGCCACCCATATTGTATATATAAAAACATCTTTTTTAGACCAATATATCTCAATTATCATGATAGCTACTGAATTATAAATCAATATAGGAGTATATCAGATAGTAATATATTCATTAAAATTTTCTTGGGACTATATAATCATTATAATATTATCAAAGTTAGCTTGAAAGTCCATGCTATATTCTATTCAAGTTAAGTGTAGCCCAAAAATCCAGAAAAATATTATAAATATTTTTTATTATCTATACAATCTCTTTCTCTTAGGATAGCTTCTGCGATTATCCAGTGGTCAAGAAATCTTAATTTGAAAAGATATCTTTTGTATGGTACTACATGGGTGGCCGCTCCGGCCGTGAACTACGCTAGTTAACTATTCAATTCTACTCTGAATTATAATAAGTAGTGGGCTGAAATTCTACGTACATTCTATGGGCTGGGCAATGGCCCTTGGCCTATAACTGTCCACTGGCTGAGAAACCGAGTTTACCAAGATCTAATCGGGCTGACCTGTATAATACTAACCTTGATACGAAGTAGTACTGGGCATTCACATGGAGGACTGCGTATGCGTAGCCCTATCGGTACGTAATGGAGTATGTATGGCTTATGCCGAGTGACTTACAATTTGATACATTATCCAAGTAGCTAAATAAGAAGGCGTTCTGCATACCGACGAGTAGTATAGTTAAGTAGTTGCGCTGGCGAGTAAGTTACCAATACACCTTGGGCCTTCGTAGCTGTAGTGAGCTACCGCACCCTTACCGCTCTGGGTTTAGTCCGATCTTAGCTAGCAATCGAGCGCTCCATCATCCGTCTCTTCTATCATCCCATCCATCCAACGATCCGGATATCCATGTACCTTCATCGTCTACCACTGTCGTCGGCCCGTCTCTCCCCCCATTCTCATATTTTGCGTCTGGCTTAATTTTAGTTCCGACTGTTCAACACGCGATGGTTTCACCTTGAGAATACCAGGGTCCCTCTTTATGTTGACTGTCGCCATTTACTCCTATCATGATCAGAGCCGATTCTTATCTCCGTTCGCGGGGCGCCATGCGCATTCTTCTCCCAAGGGCTGGAGGCCACTTTAGCAGTCTGCTACGTTCAGGGTCCCAGAGGAGATCTTTGCAATGGTCTGCCCCCCGTCGCGCTGATGAGAAGCCTCAGTCCTTCAAGCACCAGTTATACGAAAGTACACAACAACGCCTCAAACGTGAGCGTGCTGAACAGGAACGATATTCACAGTTCCAGTCCCAATCTCAGGGTAGCCGCAACGCGGCGTTGATGTTCGGTACGCCCAATGCCTGAGACCTGCTCCGGGAACACCTTGGAGTCTCGTGGAACCTTGATTACTGATGTCATCGTGCTAGCATTGGTTTTTTTCTCCACTGGAGCTTACTATCTGGGCTCTTTGAAACCTGCTGAGCTTCCCACCTCGTCAACAAGCTCCGTTTATGATATTGCGTCTCCGCGACACAACGTTTCTCCTTCAAATTTACAGGCTGCTTGGGCGGACTTCGTTGAGATCTTAGGAAAAGAGAATGTGTCCACACAAAACGCTGACTTGGAAATGCATGCGGGATCTGACTGGTCTTCCTACGCCCTCAAGGAAGGAGAAAGACCGTTCCTCATCCTCTATCCATCTACTACGGAGGAGGTATCTCGCATCATGAAGATTTGCCATCAGAGATTAATTCCAGTGACCCCATACTCAGGCGGTACCAGCTTGGAGGGTCATTTTGCGCCCACGCGGGGTGGTGTTTGCATTGATTTTCGCCGTATGGATCGTGTTCTGGGTCTCCATAAGCAAGACCTGGACGTCGTAGTCCAGCCTGCCGTTGGCTGGGAGGAGCTGAATGAGCATCTTTCTCAGGATGGTCTATTCTTCCCCCCGGATCCGGGCCCTGGCGCTATGATCGGTGGCATGATTGGCACGGGCTGCTCGGGAACCAATGCCTACAGGTATGGCACTATGCGTGATTGGGTGCTTTCTTTGACGGTAGTGCTTGCCGATGGGACTATTATCAAAACCAGACAACGTCCACGGAAGTCAAGCGCTGGTTACGATCTTACAAGGCTTTTTATTGGGAGTGAAGGCACCCTCGGTCTGGTGACTGAGGCCACGTTGAAGCTGACGGTCAAACCTAAGAGTCAAAATGTCGCAGTTGCGAGCTTCTCTACAATACAGAATGCGGCAGAGTGCGTGACACGTGTGGTGGAAGAAGGCATTCCAGTAGCTGGGGTCGAGATCCTGGATGATGTGCAGATGAAATGCATCAATGAGAGTCAGTCCACCAGCCGACACTGGAAGGAAGCACCTACCATATTCTTCAAATTTGCTGGTACTCCTGTTGGCGTCAAGGAGCAAATTAATATGGTGCAGAAGATCGTTTCCTCCACTGCAGGTCGTTCCTTTGAGTTTGCTCGGGGCGAGGGCGAAATGCAAGAACTCTGGAGCGCCCGGAAACAAGCACTTTGGAGCGTTATGTCTATGAGGAGGGGTCCTGAAGACCATGTCTGGACGACTGACGTAGCTGTCCCTATAAGCAAATTACCCGAAATCATCGAGGCCACGAAACAAGACATGACTGAAAGTGGTTTGTTGGCGGGGATGTGCGGTCACGTTGGGGATGGTAATTTCCATGGTAGGGATTACTGCTTTCCTATGCCCCTCAAGCCAATTGATCGGTCTCTAATGCGCAGCAGCGATCATCCTTTTCAATAAAGACGAGAAAGCAACAGCCGAGGCTGTAGTCCATCGCATGGTGAAGCGGGCTGTTGAACTAGAGGGTACAGTTACTGGTGAGCACGGGGTTGGTCTCGTCAAGCGGGATTACCTGCAACATGAACTAGGAGAGTCTACAGTGGATGCTATGCGCCGGGTAAGTCGTCATACATCCACTTTCCATCATGGCACATTGAACCCGTTTTGCTAATGCAGGCCGTTTATGTCCCGTAGCTCAAATTAGCTTATGACCCCCTTTGCTTGCTTAACTGCGATAAAGTCGTGCGGGTTGAGCCACCAGTGCCAGGAGAAGTCAAGGAATGGTAAGCGCATAAAACAATCTCTCGGTAAGCCGATTTCTACTTGTATTCAGATACATACGCATATATGTGAACCTGGTAGTGGACAAACAAGTATGCACCGCTGGTTCCACTATTATCGTCTCTCGCCTTTTGCCCCCTTCGCAATAAAAAGAGAGACTGTGTTTGTGTGTTTGGTGGTGAGGAGGGGCGGTGCTTTCCAGCACATGTATACTCACATATGAATATCGGTATCCATCATGTAACCTGCCTGTTCTTGCACTTGGCAATAGTCAGGAGAGGTACTTTCTGCCTTGTTGTTGCTCCCTCCCCCTCCTTCATATACACGCGATACAAATCCGATTGTTGCACCCCATAGATTACTTATAGGATGCGTCATCCCCCTTAGGTGTCAAGTGAGTAGTGTAACCAAGTAGATACTGACTTGTCTCCAGGCGTGCAAGTCAATGGTACTTCGTAGCTCAGTGATGGTTGAATGGGAAGGTGCAGGTGTAGATCATTTGGTCTTTCCTGGCCGGGAACCCGACGAGTCGGTCTAGACATAAATACTATAGTTATAGTATCAACTAGTTAGTTATATGTACATTAACTGGTAAACTCGGTATGTATAGTAGAAGCATCCGTTTTCTTCTCATGATTCTAGAGACTCAGGCTGCTCTGTGCTTATCTCATCACTATCATCATTATGATCGTATCATGATTATCCAACTGACTATCCTACATGCCAAAGTCCAAGGTCAGCCCGTCGCTCGGAACAGCCGGTAAGTCGGGTTGGAGAACGCCTCCGCAATCCGCATCCGTCGCGCCGACTTCACCGCCGCCTTCCCAGAATTAGAATTCCCTCCACTATTTACCTCACTACTACCACCACTACTACTGCAAACTACCACCGTCAGGTTTCCTAGCCTCCTCCTCTTCCTCCTCCCCTTTCTCCTCCCTCGTCCATCTCTCTCTTTCCCCCTCTCCCCCCCTCCCTCCCCTCTCTCTGTCTGCCTGTGTGTCTACCTATCTTCCTTTTTTCTTCCCCACTTCTCTTCCCTCAGTATCTCCCGCTCTTCTTGATCTCACCTTTCAGTCAACGACACAACCCTCTCCAACAGCCGGATACTCGTTGCCGTCCCTTCATCTCCTCTTATTCCCACCCCTTTCGCGAGGGAGATGCCTGATATCGACACCATCCACCGCTGTTTTGCCTCTTGATACTTGCCTTGCCGGCTCATCTATGATCGTACCGGTCTCGTCTTACCCTCGCGCTCTCAAGGAGTTTTTTTGACGGGTCTCTGAGTGCCTGTCATTGACTTTTATATTGTACTTACCATATTTCATCGTTGCCATTTCACCCCGTCATAGGATTATCCATTTCTCTATTACGTATTACTTGTGTCCGCAGCCAAGTTTCTCCCTGTGGTCTGCCTATTTGTTACGTTTCAGCCGACAATGCATTGCGTAAAGAACCACTGAACCCTTTCCTCTTTCTTTTTTTTTTTCTCCGCTTCTGTTAGTGGCTTGGAAATCGAGTCAACCGGGTGTTGCAGGAGATAGCCCGCGACTGGCGTGTACGACACTTCAAGGACGACTTCTACGAGCTTCAGTTGCATCGTTCACTCGACATTTTAGGGCCAAGCAGCCGGTCCGTTTTAACGCAATCATTCTTATTCAGTGTGCCTCAAGCAGTCCAGTTCACAGGATCAGACAGGGTCGCATCGCAATGAAGATTAGGTCCTGCCTCACTGATCTTTCTGATTCAGCGATTCTGAGAGTCGCACACCATTGATTGCACCTGGAAGGTCAAGCTCACCATAACGGGTGGTGTGTTCTCTTTATCTTTGTCGATAGCAAAGTCGTTCCATCGCGCCTAATTCGCGTGTCGTGTGCAAGATACCGGTCGATTGACTATCTATAACCACATTTGGTGCTTCGGCTAGTCTTATCGGCTTTGTCTTCCACGCATGTACGAGTCAGCGAGGGGGAAAATGCAAAAAATGCCCTTACTCAGGAAAGCATCATATGGTGTCTCATCACCGACCATAGGCGACCTTTCGCGACCATCATTCGAACAGGAAGGCTTAGGCATCCATGCAAATTACGAAAAAGCCGCACCTCAGACTGAAACAATTAGCCATCCTCCCGCAGGGAAAGGTCCCTCTGTTTTTCATCGCCAATCTACAAGTGCAATGTCCCAAGCATCCACAGCCAGCAGTTCAGGCATGATCAAGCCAGGCTCGCAATACGTACATCCCATGCGTCTAGCTCCACGTGCCTATACGCCACCGTTAAATCAATCATGTCAAGCATCTGTGCTTGAGAGCGAGGAATCTCCCAAGGATCCATTTGCGGGGTGCGACTCCCCGTCACAGTCAGGGTTAGAGTTCTTTAAGCCGGGACCTGCTAATGCAAGCAAGACACCCCGCTTATCACTGCAGACGCATGATAGCTCTTCCACAAGGTCACCTGGAGTCTCTCAGACAAATATTACCAGCCGTTCATCTTTCGGATACTCCCGAGACAATGGAAGCACCTTGGACACAACATCGCCGATATCTAGGTCATCTTTGGATTTTGTATTTCGGCCTAAGACACGTACGAGCATGGACCCTGTAGCTCGGGCAGCTACGGTACAAGCAGCGCGTCAGGCTTTTGAAGAGAAGGAGGCAGCCAAAACATGGAGGTTTGAGGCTCAACAGATGAAAGCAGAGGAAAGACAAACGAAGCAAAGGGGGAAGCAAAATCTGCGAACAAGGTTCACTGGCGACAACGTAGATCTCGAGGACGGACAACAGGAGATTTCTGACAAGCCGCGACCTTCAACTTCACAGTCAGAATCATGTCCGGAGACCTGGAGATCACAGCCTAAAAATACATGGGTGCTCTTCTTTACGTGGTTACGAACTAGGATCTTTAAATTGCGAAGAAGGATTCGAAGATTAGCCTGAAATTGATCTAGGTATGTGACAAGATCTTGTTCATGATAACACATACAAAACACTGGGCTGTTTGGACCAGTGGTGTACAGCGCTGCTCTACTCCGTACTAGTAAGAATTCTAGGTGTCTTGAGAAAACGCCTGCTGCTGGAATATTTTGATGACTCATCATTCACCTCGCACATCTTCCCTCCAATATATATGATTATATGAATCAAAAATGAGACGAAGACACAGGATAAGTAGCATAATATAAACGATAGAAGTAGATTGAAATGGAATGAATATAGGAAAAATGAAAGGAAAAGGGATAATGAATAAAGAACTGAATGAAGAACTGTTGCGATAGGCCAGCTAAGATAGTCGCCCAGTTTGCCCGGCTAAAATAAAAGCAAGCACCGAAAAAATTACACACAGGATACTGTAGTAGCTCCTCTTAAGACATAAGGCGGTGGTGACGTGCAATTACAGATCATGGTTAACACTAGCAATGAGTTCTGTCCTAAATTTAAAGTTCCTCAATAAACTGAAACTAGCTAGAAAGAGCATCCACCACGTTGCGGAACACCATGTTGGCGGGAGGCATAACGAAGGGCGGCGCATCACCGAAGACATTGGCCAGTTCCTTTTGCAAACTCTGATTGTCCGAGTCAGGGGCAACGTGTCGTGGATTTTGAGACTTCTCACGACCATGCTGGCCGAATAGATTTGCAAGTCCTGAATTTATCTGCGAACCAAGGTCAAGCGAAAGACTGTTGCTCTGGAAGCTCTGATCGAGACGGCCAATTCGATGGACGTTGGCCGCAACATCAACAACAACATAGTCACCTGAATACATAGCCGATAGTAAGGCAACTGGATAATGTCCAAGCGTGGTCTCCGACACCAACTCTAATGTGGAAACGTCGTACACCTGTATAGAAGACCGAAGCATACGGCTCTTCTTTGATTGCTGATGATTTTGTAGGCACTGTACTGACACCGCAAAGGTGTTCGTCTCAGAACTTACGGCCAGCAAACGAGGCTGCTTGGATGAAACGCTTCCGGACCCCGGTAGTGTGACTGCTCTGACAATATCATCGACTGTATCCCATATGGACACTGCCTCTCGTGATGCTATAACGAGTTTGCATCCGACAAATGCAACCGCGCAGGGCATGCCCTTATATAAACCGACTCTGCTATAACGGACGCTGCAGCTTTGCGCATCAATCAAGATAGCAAGTCCGGAGTTGAGGCATGTCTTGGATCCCAGGCAAACGGCAAGGACTGACCCATCCTGAGAAAATTCCATGGAAGCTGCACTGAGGGAATCGGCCGTACCGACATCGATGTAAGTTTTCAAGTCAATGGCTCTCCGACATTTCCAGGTTTCCATGTGCTCTTCTGGATTGTCGGGTTTTAAGCCACTGCGCTGCCTAGTACTCGGGCACCAAAAACGCAAGACTGCATCCGAACCGATGGTCGCAAATTCTGCGCTGTATGCCCGTACGGCAACATGTAAAACACGCACGGGACCTTTGTCAGAGAAATGAGGTCCATCAATTCGAGTCACCAATTCCCACAAGTTGGAGGTACTACTCCATCTCCAAAACTTCAGGAAGGTCTCCTGAAAGCCTTCATAAGGACGATTGTATCTTGAATCCCCATGATACATGGCTTGCATGTCTCGTATGTAGGGGCTCCAACTGTCAACGGTGGCCATCCACTTTCCGTCGTGGGAAACGCGGATGTGGGTGACGTCCGGAGTAACTATATGCGAGCCATCAGGGCCGATCTTCAACGTAGTAGCGTTGGTGCGTGCAAGAGCTTGACGGGAGACATGGCTGTTGGTACGGATATCGTAGGTTTGAATCATAGAGGCATTAACCAGAGGATGACTTTCTTGAGTCATCTGGCGAGAAGCGGGGACGGTTATAAGAAGGTGATCGGGGTTCTGTGGATGCAACGTAGCAGCGACACTTTCGAACATTGGCTGATCTTCAGGTACAAGTTTGCCATGAGCCTTTGCCACTTTGGGACACAGCTGCAAACCTGTTATGGTAGAGGAAGGCTGTAATTCTCGCGCTGACAGAACTATAATCGAGTTGTCGGCTAATTTGACGGCATATAGATTGCCACTTCTAGATATAACGATGTTGCCGATCGGAGACGAAAGATGAGGTAGAAATTGTTTCCGACCGGTGTCCAGCTGCCAGAGCACCATGACTGACTCATGACCACCTGTTATAATGTAATTTCCTTTCGTTGAGGAAGCTAGTCAGTTGAATTGTCTCCAGTTTGAAGTTCTTGTTGAGGAACCTACCATCCTTGGACCAGCGCACGCTATTCACAGAATTCCTATGCCAATGAAGACGCCGAGGAGTAAGGCTTCTTTCATGCTGACGACCTCCCTCATCCTTGACGAAACGTAGGATGTCATGGTATATAAGAATAGAACCATTTCGTTCACCCAAGACCAGATCGACCTTTTCCGCACGGTTCCGATCTTTTGAACCCTGGGGTCCCGGTCGATTTGCTGCTCTGTGATGTCGAATATCGATGCACATGACGCTGACAGGCAAGTTGACCTCTTTCCAGGTATAACGAGCAGAATCAGAGGGTTGGACGAGCCCTGTCCAGCCAAAAAACACATTCTGGTCGCTATATGCTACAATAAACTGGCCCTGGCATGCGACTTTAAGGTTGGTGATTTGGACATGTGTTTCGAGGATGATAGTGTAGCGTGATGCGCCATTGAGGGAGTCATGGAGTGTGATCACACGCTTTCCATCCTTGCGCTCCAGAAGGAAAAGCAATAGATCGATCCCAGCATCACTAAGGCACACGTCGACAGAAATTGTCTTGTGACCTACATCCCAAGACGAGCATTGCTCGCCAGAAAGCCATTCCCACTTAGTCACAGAACCACTCAATGTAAATACATAGAGAAAGTTTGGGTTCTCCGGAGAAAGTTTATATCCAGCTATGCTATCTCCACCTTTCGATGGAAGTGTTCGGAGTAGGCGCGATGTTGCAAGAGAGTAGACATGGACTGCAGTCTCAAGACTTAGGAGGAGATATCTAACAAGGAGAGGAGCTTAGAAGGCTTTTCAATGGATGATACAGGCAATCAACTTACTCGTCATCGCTTGTAAAAATTGGATCTAAGTTGCTGTACTGGCCAGCCACCATACTTGTAGTCGACCAAGTTTCATATCGCGAGTCACTTTTCTGTACAGTAGCCACGGTGGAGGCTAATGTGCACTGCTCCTCGAGTCCATGCGTTTCCCTTGAGTTGGTTATGGTCGGCGCATGCGCCTTAGTGATGTCGTTCTTGCTCTGTGATGTGCGACGTCGCTTGACTCGCGTATCGTCAGTCTGCATCGTCTTTCCTAGAGCCGCATCGCCAGCTCGAGATCTCTTTGACGGTCGTCTTGAATTGTGAGTATTGAGCATTGATGGGTTGGTACGGAGGGAAGGACAGAAGGCTGAAAAGTCTGACGTTTGTGATAAGCGTTCAAAGGCTCATATGCTAATCGTCCATGCACTAATGTAGTAGAGTCGATGGCGATGATTGACGGCCTTCGAAATTCCAGTTCCGTTGTCTGCCTCCGACCATTTTTTTTTTTATCATCTTGTCAGGTGTGGTCATTCCGTTTGTAGAATAGTGGTAAGTTACGGCTCAGTAATTGTAATAAATACGGTAATTTTTTTGTCTTAGAGGAGCAATAAGTGGGGCTGCGGTCTAGTGTCTGTTCAATCGGAGCACATCTCGGGCAATTTGATGGTAGACAAAAACTGCAATTCATTGTCTTTGACAAGTACCAGCACTGAGGGACTGAAGACAAGAAGCATCAAAAATCTACCTTGTTCCAGCTGTCAGGATCTTCAAGTCTTTTTGATATATTTGACTTGCCCATACTCACATTACAAGCGGGAATAGTATTCTACAGAAGAGATCATTAGGCCAAATGATCATCCCCGTCCGCTGTTTTTCTTGCGGCAAGGTGCGTGGCACTTGATCCTCATATTTGCTTCTCAAATCTCATGCGGTCTAAAACTCTCAGGTTGTCGGAGATCTCTGGGAACGTTATCTTCAACTTCTTGATGAGGGTATACCCGATGGGTAAGTTCCAGTTGCCAACTTCCTATCTACGGCGACAAACTAACTGATTTTTGAAAGTGACGCCATGGATCAACTTGGGTGCAAGCGGTACTGTTGCCGCAGAATGATTATGACCCATGTCGATTTGATAGAAAAACTTCTACGGTAAGCGCCCGCCTCTTTGGAAGCATCATGGACGTGGGACTCATTTTCTTAATAGGTATAATCCTACCGAAAGAGACCGAGCGAAGAACCAAATATGAATTCGAGCTTTACTCGCACACCCATACATGGGTAATACCTCTGTTGCTTCATCGCATGGTTCAATTAATAAATTCACAGCGTCGTACAGAACCAAAGTCCGCTGTCGGAGGTCGTTGGCCTAAATGAGTTATTTGCACGGCATTGCTAAAGGGTGGACAGTTCATATGTTTCATCTTTCTTGTCTCTTTCACCACGTCCTCCTCGCTATACTTGGTTCCTCCTGGACTTTATGAAGGTGACGGCGTTCGATTTGGGGTAATACTACGTACTGTCATTGAGCTCAGTCATGGTGTGACACCTGCTATCCGCAGTGGTTGAGCACGCTGTTTGCACTCATACTTATGGCTATTCTCTGTTTGCGGGTAAAGTATAGCAATATGTATCTGCGCTCGGTGGCTTGGGCCGGCTTGGTCTCCTCGGTCAATGATCGAGTACAGAGTAGGGATCATATATATCAAAGCAGCTAAACTTCTATTGACGACTCAACGGAGTAATTGTTCGAGGTCTATGGACTGCAATGGTCTCTATGGCACCATTGTCATGCTTAGTGACCATATACATTGTACAACCAGCACTGGCAGTTAACAGGCCGGGGTACAGGTAGATCTAGTCTTGTCTTGATACTACTAGTATGTATCAGCCACAAATGCTCGTGATTCACGAAAGGGCAAATGAAAGGAATGTCTACTTGGAACTAACATCGGCCAAAACTCTGAATTATCGAGTTCTCCAGGCTGATAAGTCACGTAACTGCTTACTGCGGAATCTATGGAGGTGGAGCCGTAGGGCTACTGCTTGGTAGCCTAACCAGTCTTATCTAACAGGCATACTCTCCCGTGGTATTTCTGCCAATCGTATATGATAAGCCAGTTATTAAAGGCACTGGGTTCAAATACTGGAAAGCTGTGCGGTGGCGCAGCTATTGTTATTCCAATTCTAGTAGACTTAACTGCAAGATACTACAGTACTCTGTAGGCACCGGTAATAAGTGTGTCTGCAAGGGCGGAGTGCAACCCCATGGCGCTTGTAACTACTAGATACCTTGTAAGTTCTTGCTGTAGCATTTGATACGGCTCAGCCAATAACAAGCCGAGGTTCCCCACCATAGTAGTACACATAGCAGATACCTATGGGCTGTTAGTGCCTTCAGTCAGGGGTCTCAACTGCTCGTCACAGCGGCTAATGCTTATCACAGTACTCGTTGATAATATGTTTGTATGCTCTTGAGAACTAGTTAACGTAGTTACAATTGGTTTTGTTATGTCAGCCTGAAGCTAAGAATTTATTTTATTGTCGATATTTTGCTACGTGCAAACGCTACTTGCTAAAAATCGATGTGGTCAATCCCGGGTAAACACTCGATCAGTACATAGTGTTGCATTTGCACCGTTCCTTATAATTGCTCAGTTCCGGTTGTATGCTTGTCTTCAACGCAAGCTGATACGCCGGTATATCAGTGTAACGTTCGTTATGTTCAATATACGGGCTGGGAAGCCTATACCTTGTATGTGTTAGGCCTGCCAACTAGCCTCATGCATGGCGTATTGTGACCTAGCTCAGTAATAACAGGAAGCGCGGTATCAGGTAAGAGCACCCGTCAATAAATATGCGCTCAACCCCGCTGGGGTTAGTCAACCAACCTACAGTGATAGTTAACTATCTAGCCACTACTAAGTATATACTTCATCCCCCTCCACTTGGCTTAGACTCCTATGCGTTATGAGTCGATCCCACCTTGGCCTGCTACATCTATAATCATAGGCCACAACATGATTATTACTCCGAGTCCCTCTTGCGAGAATTCGACATTCATTGCTGGCATATTAATTCACCAATAGGCTTCATGATGTAAGCTAGTAATCACGTTGCCAACCGCTATCTATGCTAAAGATCCCAGATCTGACGGAATTATAAGCAGCATGTTTGATGAAGGACTAAAGTACACTGAAGAGTCACCTTTAAAACCTAAGGAGCCCAGCCACACAAAAACACCAGTTGTCAACGACGGATTGATATGTGCCACTTGGCCTAAGGCAGTACCTCAGACAGCAGCAACCCAGCCGTCGTCCACACAAACCCACATCAAATCTGAACTTACAGTATGTACAAGTTAAATACGACGCGAGGGCGAATTGTATACATTTGAGCTCTACGTTGACTTTACATATATTGGTAAGATACCACCAATGGATGCGATTCCCAATAGCAACCAAGCAAGGTCGGATGGGGATGAGCCTCCACGGTCTGTGATACATGCGCCTGCTGGGTTCGGCGAGTTTGTGAGTAACCACAATCCAATTGAATGCACCTCATCCGCTGTGTGGACTACATGACTAACTCATGTGGGTGTAAGAAGGTAAATGGTCTGCAATACTCTAGCGACTCGTCACAGTCAGGTTCAGATGGTGCAGAAACCTTAGCATTAAACGTGGTGGCACCTTTTGTGAGCACTGACTCTGAACGAGCGGCAAAGGTACTAATACTATGGTATTTGTGCATGATCGTACTGACGAGCACCAGGATAATCAAAATGGTCAAACATCACCACCACCGCTGACTACTACATCAATTCAACCAGCTAAGGACTGGTCCGAGCGAGCAACCCCTCGTGCACAAACAAGGCAGGAGTTCCTCGACATCAGTAAACATGTTCAATCTGCCAGTCATGAAGAGTCAGGAATGGCCGCTAATCACGGTGAGGGGCGGCCTTCCGTCACTGGAGAACCGGCCTCCCCGAATAACACAAATGCTAGGGAGACTGGCCATCATACAAACGGAAAACCCGAGGGTCACCACTCACAATCTGTACAATTGGTTGATGAAGAACCTGAGATTAGCGCTTTACAAGCAGCTCTTGCTGAATGCTGGGCTTTATGCAATACATTGGCAACGCTGAGCTCCATACACCGTGAACGTCACGCATGCATTGTGGACACTCGGGAGGATGTCTGGAAATCGTGCTGGCGGTTGTGCCAGGAATTGTACAACAGTCATAATGATGATTGCGCACCACAAATCAACCCAACCCTTGACCTTTGCAGGGACTTCTGCCAAACGCTATTTGAGACCCGCGTCAGAAGCGACGAGAATGCTGATTCTATACTCCGTGTTAGCTTCGAGCTCAACAATCATCTGTACAATACGCACGACCGTAACCTCCCCGATGCATTCAGAGAGAGGACTTTGGATTTCTACATTACTATATGCCACCGCTTGATGAAACAAAGGACGCTTGTATCAGAAACAGACTCACTGTTGACCGCCTGCTGGTCCCTAACAGAACTGCTTTTCAGCATACGTCAGAGTATCAAAGAGGGTAAAAGGCTAAGTGAGGAACTGCTTGGCTCTGCAGTTCAGGCTTGTTGGGAATTATGCGATATATTCCGTGAAGGTTGGACTCAACGGACTTTTCGGAGCTCTGATCGCGGTACTCCCCGGCCAAGTCAAGCAGCCTTTACTGCACAGATAGTTCAGCAACCGAAACAATTGGAGTCTGACCCGGTTGATGAATTGATAAATCACCAAGGAAACCCCGAGACCCCAACAACAATATTTGATGATACCGCAACCGTGTCACCCGATGATGCACCAGTTCAGAACATTTTCGTCCTGGGCCAAGTCCCAGGTCACTCTTCGCACGCCTGGTCGTCTAATTCATCCAATTTCTCGGGACAAAGCCAATCTTCAGAACAAACGTCTTCTACACAGACAGTGAAAACATCGTCCAGGGATTTGAACCTAGCATGTGTCCGACTATTGGTGACCCAAGCCGCAATAAATAGTGGGTTTCAGCGCGTTGGGCCACATAGTTTTCCTTCATTTGTCAAGACGCTTTCTTCGGATGCCTTCGGATCGATGCCATGGCAGGTTGCACTCCTGAAGAATTACAAGCAATTAGTAGCATTTGACCCAAAATTTCGGAATGCGGGCCCCTCGGCACGAGCGAGTGCAGCCGATGTGGCGTGCGCTGTTCAAGTGATGGTGCAGAGCGGGCAACACCTTTGGCTACGCGACCTTTACCGTCTCGTTTTTGGATTTCACATCGAGGAAGCAGTAAGCCGGAAAGGTATGATGCTTCAAGTATAGTGATATGGCCTATATTGCTCCATAGGTAGTATATTGTCCTAGAAACGTACGGTTCAGTTGTCGTCCTCCGATTATGCACAGCAAGCCTCCGAGAATGTGTGCTGGATAATCCTTGGATTATATTGACACTGTTTAGAAGAGTGTACACAGATGGGCGAAGATAACCACAACTTGTGCCAGAATCTAATCAAAAAGATCACGCCGCAATACAACGCCCTGGAAGCCTAGTAATATTATTACTATCATTTGATACCACATGTTTGTTTGTTTGTTCTCTATTCTGTTTCAGCACCTTGCGGGCCACGCTGGAGATCCTAGCTAGTTATATAACTACAGGGGTGTGTTCCTAACGTCATTAGCAAGTGTGAGAGCCTAGAAACTACAATAACATAATTATTACAAAGTTTGTAAATTCACTATGAAAGACTTCCAAAATCTGAAAAAGAAAAAGAAAAACCAACTATTGTTGAAGCTGATCAAACAAACTATTGCACTTCCAGTATAATACTGACATATTTACTGTTCTATTATTATGTGTAATTCCACTATATAAAAATACTAAAATATATAATTACTTCTAGCTTTAACTCCTACTATATATCGTCCCCTCACTGCCCTTATAATAATATCATCAATGAACAATTAGTTATACAATCATACCTTTTACTATATCTCATCAACCTTACGTTATGTCCCACGTCAGAATCCACTGATAAATAGTATTAGATATTATGTTTATTTAGTCTCTTACTACCTGCTATGTTCTTCCTTCAGTGTCCGCTATACTTAATTAAATACTTATTCATATCTATTTATTGTTATCTACTTATTATCTTACTCACTGCTTTATTTACTACTGACTCATTTACTTCTATCTATATAGTACTATTCTTGTTGAAGCCGATCAAACAATCATATTTGGTGCTATGTAA